>NC_134412.1:88283036-88307024 GCF_038048845.1 Mixophyes fleayi | reverse complement strand
TAAATCAAATCAATTCCAAGAACTGATAAGAAGACTCCACTATTGAGATATATTTCCCTTTCGTAACCTCAAGATTCAGAACCGCCCAAGTAGATATGTATCCTTGGGAAGTAACCAAAATCTGACCCCTTTTTTTTTTTCTATTTGCTCTGATTTCTGGAAACAAACGCAGTAAGAGATGCGATTCAAAAGAATCCGAAATATGTTCTGCTGAAAAGTTTGAAAAGAAAGTATTCAACCCAAAGCCACCGATTTCTCCATTTATTTGTACATTCATTTAGGGCTCTAAATCACACACACGGAGCTATTTTTCAGCTTGTCTAAGTTATCAAACTAACGTACAATACCTTATTTTTTAACATCCATCACTAAATTGACAAGGAGCTTTCACTTGGTCAATCGCCCAGCTGTTTAAACACAGGTTCCAATGAATGTTGCAACAGGCTTTTTGTGTGAATATTTCCGTCTGTTTCTGTAGCATTGGCAAAGCTACATTCTTATATTATACTCCAGTGTCTCATATCGGAGAACTAGATGGAAAACACCTTTATAAAGGACTCCAGTCAAACCTTGGTGGTTATATCTCAGACCAGAGCCGGATCATCTTTTAGGGATTCTAGGCACAAGTGTAGGGCCTAATGAGCAATGAGGGGCCCAAATTACACACACATATATATATATATATATATATATATATATATATATATACATAAATTTTACAAATGGATACAAGAAGTGTTGCTCACTGACCCCCGTGAACTGCTTTTGGCTTTGGACCTGGATTAGCTTTGGGTTTTGGTTTTTGTTTTGGCAAAACCGCCCTCGTGTGTTTTTGGTTTTGGTTTTGTATTTTTTAGGAAAAATACAAAAATATGCTAAAATCACATAACTTTGCTCTTTTTTTTTTGTTCCTACATTATTATTAACCTCAATAACACTAATTTCAAGTCAATTTTGACCACCTCACAGATCACAATATTATTATAATACACTTTCGGACAAATACTGCAGCGACCTGGCTGGATGGTAAGCGTCAGAGCAATGACACAAACACACGGCAGTTCCTACCACATCTAGGACACATTGGCACACAGCAGTGGCAGAAAAGATAAATGGGGGTCCGTTCTCCCTCCCACCCTCCGTGATGCTGGATCTTTAAAAGGAATTTAAGACTCGCAAGATCCGACGACGTCACAATGACGTTTTTTGCCTCGTTTTCAACTCCGAGGGCGCTCGACAATACCGCTGGCTCGGTATTCGGATCACCTAAGTTCGGGTGTGTTCGGTTCTCGAGGAACCGAGCCTGAGCATCTCTAGCAAATGCGTGATTAAAGTTGCATGCATGTGTCCCGTGGCACCTTTCAGCTTTGATTTCCAAAAACATATTGGTAGGTTAATTGGCTGCTATCAAAATTGACCCTAGTCTCTCTCTCTCCCTCTCGCTCTCTCTCTCTCTCTCTCCCTCTCTCTTCCTCTCTTTCTCTCTCTTCCTCTCTCTCTCTCTCTCTCTCTCTTCACCCTCTCTCTCCACCCTCTGTCTGTGTCTGTCTGTGTGTGTATGTTAGGGAATTTAGATTGTAAGCTCCAATGGGACAGGGACTGATGTGAGTGAGTTCTCTGTACAGCGCTGCAGAATCAGTGGCGCTATATAAATAAATGGTGATGATGATTTACTGGTACATTTACACGGAATACATTCAAAGTTCTCCAGTTTTTGAAGGAGAGTAATCATTATACCAGAGGCTGGGGACATAGGACCTCTGTAGTTCTGCCTGGTCTGGGGGACTGGGTAAGTGAATAATTGTGGCACTGTATATGGACATGTATGTGTCCTGGTTTTTCTGGAACAGTTCTTTATTTATTTATTTTTTAACAATCTTAAACTTAATGGGCCTGATTCATTAAGGAACTTAGGCAAGAAAACTAGCAATTATGTGCAAAATAGAAAGCTGATTTTCACCCCTTTCATTTTAACATGGTTTTGTCCAGGAGACTTAAGTAAGACCTTTCTTGCCTAAGTTCCTTATTGAATCAGGCCCAATATGCTTATTGTCCAGAAGCACAGACCTCTGATGCATGGGTACATATATCATAGTTCTCCCCAGATTTTGGGCTTTTCACCCTTTCATAAATATACTATATAACTAGGTGGCATTATTTTCTGAAACATAATTTCCTTTTGTCAATCCTTTGGATAAAACATTGTGGTGTTACCATAGTTTTATCCTGTCTGGTCCGGAGCGTAAACAACGCAATGAGGAAGCGTCACCTTGTGAATGATGTCCTCTGTATTTCAGCAATAAAACAAATAGATTGATTATTAGCTCAGACTGGGCTGGACTCTGACAAAGCTTTGATGCTTGCACTGTTTAATGTCCTCTGTTATCAGATGGCATCTGAGACATCTAATAAAGAACAAATATTTAATGAGAACCATTCTATTATCGGTAGGCACAGGCGTGGAAAAACAGCAGAGAGATAATGAAATACAGTGAGAACGCGAGGTTATTAAATTCTATGACCAATATTCCTTAGGCGTCGGATAAAGACGTTAGTCACACTCTATTTTTAAAAAAAAATTATATCCTTTAAGAACACCAGAATTTTGGGGTTCCTTACCTGTGCTCCCCCCGCCTCTGTGCTGTTGGGGTACCTGACGGGCAACTTTATTTACAAGTGGGCAGCAACTGTGTTGACTCCACCTCTTCCAGTTTTCCCATGTATCACAGTCCTATATATTCTCTAATATATAATCCATATTTGTCTATTCTCCTGGGGGTAAATGTATCACGCTGAGAGTTTTCCGGCGGGTTTGAAAAAGCAATCAGATTCTAGCTATCATTTATTTAGTACATTCTACAAAATGACAGCTAGAATCTGGTTGCTATAGGCAACATCTCCACTTTTCAAACCCGCCAGAAAACTCTCAGCTTGATACATTTACCCCCTGGAATGTTCGGGAGACTCCAGAATTTTCCGGTAGTTTGATCCTGCCTAATAGCTAGTACAGAGGGCAGGATGGGGACGGCAATGACGCGGTTTTCCGCATAATCGCATCACTAAGACCCACCTCCTGCGGCACAATGACTCTTAATACAAGGGTTAGGGGGTTTGGGGATTACTTTTTAATGTATTGATTAAAAAAAGTGGAATTGGCTTCTAAGTTTGGCCTGAACGTTGTTCCAAAGCTGTATGGCTAATGTTCACGGCCCGATAATGCAGATTGATTCAGAGATTGTTCAGACTTTTGGTAATTGTAAAGACGCTTTGCCTGTGGCGTGCTTACATACAGTCTGTTCATCCTGGCGGGATCACATGTAATACATGTTAGGAGCTCTGCTTTGGAATCCATTATCGCTATGGCAACTGCACCAAAAACATGTGGTCAGCTCATGTGTAACTGCACCAAAAACATGTGGTCAGCTCATGTGTAACTGCACCAAAAACATGTGGTCAGCTCATGTGTAACTGCACCAAAAACTTGCAAAACGTGTTTGTTGGGACATCTTCGCCGATTGATGCGATGTGTGCTACAGAATGTTTGTACTTGTTTTACATATAGCTTTATAAATCATACACTTAGAACATATATCTGCGGTGCCTGTCATAACTCCCAACGGTTCCGATTTGAGTGCCGTCGCCACTCTTGTCCCAACTTGCAGGAAGTCAAGAGGTATGTACCATTCACCGTGATGAGCAAGTGTTGCACTTGTCTGTGGTGCCCATGGCAATTCCAGGTGTTTTTAGGGGAAGGGAGGGGGATGGAACAACCTAGCGATTTGGACATTTCTAATGTTGGGAGGTGCCCACAAAGGACATCTGAACAAATATTTCATCTACAGTAACATCACTGGACCTGTATCTCTGTATAAATCATCCCGTGCACACAGTGCATTCCGCCAAAGCAAGTCTGCCAAGCTGTGAGTCACTCTGGGACTGATCCACAAGTTGCATGCAAGTTGCGTTTTTTAAAAAAAAGCACGGAAATTGTGCGTCGTTCTGACCTTATTCAAACCCAATCGTATCTCCAGATACGTTTCAGTTTGGATCTGGGTATAAGTACGCTTTGCCTATGGAGTAACTGCTGTATGTAGACACACAGAACAGACTGCAGGACACACACATGCATACGTACAATATAAGGTCACATCAGAACACACAAAACTTTTGCATGATAATAAAATAACAGCTATTATTCGTATAATCATTTATATATTAATTTTCAAATATATATATTTTTTTTACATTAATTACATAATTAAAGATGCTTTCAATGAATGCTGTACATGCAATGCATTTGTATAGTCTGTCGTGGTTGCATGCAATGGTTCTATGGTAGCTACTGGCACGCAAGGCATCCGTGCCCTGCAGCTGGTGCAAGTACTACGCCCTTACTGTACTGTACAAAGGCCTACATTAGTCCCTTCCCTCCCCTGTATCACCTCTCTAGTTGTAGGCCATAGCAACAATCATTTGCGTTCAGAAATGAATTGCATACAAATACGTTCATTGGCGTAATGCAAGATACTTTATGCAAAGACTTACAGCAAAATATGAATCGAGTCTACTCTGCTACTCGCCCCCCTCCAAACAGGGAAACCAGCTGTATAAAAATGAAAGGGAGCACATGGATATATTTACTGTATATCAGTAATACACAGCCTTTTCTTATATTATTGTCAAATAGTGTTTTTTTTGCTTGCTCTTTAAACCCACTAGCAGACATGTTTATTACTGAATGATTCTAATCTCCCACACAACTGAATTTCAGTTTCAGGATAATGAGTCAAGTCTTCACACCCTCTTGTGAATGGGATTGATAAGGAGATTTTACTTTCAGCAACCTTTCTCATCAGGTTTTGCACGGTGACATTTTAATCTTGCCTATCTTTTATTTTTCTTGGCACACACGGACGTTCCGTTTTATTGAAGTAATTACAGTTGTTCTGCATTACACTACGCTCGACTTCCTGTATATGTATTCATATTTAGCACTTCACATTTAAACATCATATTACAAAAGTCAAACAATTTTTGCCTTGGACAATGGGTTTAATATAATGCATGTATCATTTAGAGGCAGTGCCGCCTGCTGGTGTCTTGTGCTAGACCGGACGATTGAGTCCACCAGAAGTAATTTTAGGCTTTGCTGTGGGGAAAAAAAGAACTTGACAAGGAAGAGAAAGTAGAGGCAGCGTCCTAGAGGAACGGTATTTGTAGTGGCACTTCACAGTCTAAAATCAACCTTAATAAAGCCTGCTCATGCCTCTCCCTTCCCTTTAATGTAAATCTTGGAGATAGCGCTCAGCGACGGCCTCCGTTCTCTTGGTAAGGCTGGGTACACACTACAGGGTTTTCAGCCGATTATCGAGCCGATCACACAATAAACGACCGTTCGTCCCGATATCACATTAGCGTGTACACTCCAATGATGAACGGTTATCGTTCCATAGCTCATCGTATCGCTTCATTTGATTTTATAAACGGACTAAAAATCTCGTTCAACGATGGAACGATGTTCCAATTCTGCAGTGTGTCTGCACTCAGGACCGGCAGTGACCATAGATCTCTATGGAGTGTACAGAGTCACCATCTTTTCAGCCGATGGTTATGACAGATGAAGAGCACAGATCTGACGGTAAATAGTGTAAAACGTGTACACATTAATCGGCATGTTTGGTAAAATCGTTAACGATATCGCATCGGGAGATACTTTCTATAGTGTGTACCAAAGATACTGCCAAAGTACCCTGAGATAGCAGCTCAGTCTCCTTCACTTCACTGAACGCCAACAGCAGAGTTTCAGTACAGGAAGGAAACTGGTTGTCCTTGGTCTATTGTTTATTATTGGCTGATAACATTCTGTTTCCTGTCCTCCACTGAGCTCTGATGGAGTGTTGTGCTGCTGTCAGTCCATATTGGTCAAATTGAAGTTCTTAGAGACGTGTGTATTCTAATAATCATCATCATCATCATCACCATTTATTTATATAGCGTCACTAATTCCGCAGCGCTGTACAGAGAACTCGCTCACATCAGTCCCTGCCCTATTGGGGCTTACAATCTAAATTCCCTAACACACACACAGACAGACACACACAGACACACACAGACTAGGGTCAATTTGTTAGCAGCCAATTAACCTACTAGTATATTTTTGGAGAGTGGGAGGAAACCGGAGCACCCAGAGGAAACCCACGCAAACACGGGGAGAACATATAAACTTCACACAGATAAGGCCATGGTCGGGAATCGAACTCATGACCCCAGTGCTGTAAGGCAGAAGTGCTAACCACTGAGCCACCGTGCAACAAAAGTCCAACATTATAGTAATGTACAAGGCCATTGAACATTCCTGATCTGATCGTTTCAGAAAAATGTTATTGCGATACGTTTGCCGTAGTCTCCCAATGCTGCATTTACCTCTCCCTGACCTTCTAATGTCCCGGTGTGACAGCAGCTCGTTCCTCTGCCGTATCCCTCCTGTATGCACTGTGTCAGTGACTCCTGGTCTTCACATTTTATGTACTTCAACTTGATCTAAAACGTGAGCCTCACATTACAAGCTGCCCGAACATCTTTCCTTCATTTCCTTTTTAATTTAGGTGAAACAGTGTTAACCCGGCAGAGCAGGATATTGGAAGGAAGAAGGCTCATTAAAAAGGACATTTGCTTACAAAAAAAAAACCCCAACGCACTGCCGTGATTTCTGCTGTGGATAAATGGGGAGGGAAGGAATAGTAATTCAGCGCCTCTTTTTGAAAGGTGATTTTCAGATGTCCTCCACAGAAGTGACAGGCCAAACATGTTCACTTTAAAACAGACAGACATGACAATGTCCTGTTCCACATTACAGATGTCTCAGTTCCCTCTTTGTTGTCTTGCCAATTATTCCCACCAGGCTGTCACAATGTGACAGGTTCAAACCAACGAGGTAGGAAAATGAACAGTTGGAGAGCCCTTCAGGCTAGCTCAGAGAAGCTCTACTTTTATCTCCTTGCTAATATCCTCTGTCGCTGCTGAAGGCCAGCGCTGTGCCCTGCTCTGAAATGCATTATATTGTGCTTAATTGCACCGTGGGTCTTGTAATATTCCTTAAATGGTTAATGGAGACATTTTTCTGACTGAGCTACTCTTAAATTAGCAATCGCGCACTCCTCCGGTAGGAAAGACAGGTGGTTGGCAGAATCAAGTAGTGAAAAGAATATAAAACTGGAAAAAGAGAAATAAAATTAACAGAAACTAAATGGCGCTGCCAGAGGTGTTTGCATAGGTTGCTTATTCGGTAAATACAGCCCAGATAGTTTGTTGTTCATTTCATGATACTTAGATATATATATATGTACAATATAAAAAAAAGTATCTTCCCCACTAGGCTGCTTTAATTTGAATTGCAGAGGGGGTGGACTGTGCAAATGGGGAGTTTGCTTTTTGAGGGGGGAGAGATTACTTTTTTCACAAGTATTTTCCACCTATGTTTTAACAATGGCAATTTGCATGTCCCTTGTAGTTTTTTTCTTAAGTGCAAAAAAGAGACTCGACTGCTACTTAATTGCCCCCTTGTTTTAATACTAGATAAAAGCGCCTTTACCTGCATTTACAACTGTTAAGCTGGCTACACTCCGGGGCAGGGGGCATCTGCCCACCGGGCCGGGCCCATAATGGCCTACCTTGGACTGGGTCACTGGGCCACCTCAATTTTTTTTTTTTCCTTTAAAATTGGCTGCTGAGTCGAGTTTTGCCTCTCAGGCCAAAATTTGCCAGCTCTCCCCTGGGTACACTCCTATGTAATCTTACAGATGCAATGTCTGTAATGATGTCACTTACTGTAGAAAGTCCCGATGAGCATGCGGATACATGTGTACACACCTACACGATTTACCTTCAGATCTGTGATCTTCAGCTGTCATAACCATCTGCTGAAAAGATGGTGACTCTGCGCACTCTACAGATAGGTGTGTGCCCAGCTTTAGTCTATTGGGAGAGGCATCCACCAGTTTACGCATCCAGACACTACAGTTTCCCCCACGTTTCTTTGCAATGCTGCTTGAGTTCCATTAGGTTGAACGGAGACCGTTGGGGGATCAGAAATTTTCGAATTACTCAACAGTTTCCCGATTTCCCTGGTTTAAAGGTCTCTGGACCATTCCAGGATTTGTGTTTTTGATATTTCAGCCATTCCAATCTAGCTCTTGTTGCATGCTTTGGGACATTGTCCTGCTGCCATATAAATCTTCTCCCAAATCCTAGGTCGCTCGCAGACCACCGCAGCGAGTTTTCCCCATAACCTGTCTATCTCTTGCTTCATTCACTTGTCCCTCTGATTCAACAAGTTTTCTGGTCCCTGAAGCTAAAAACATCCCCATAACATTACACACCTAAAACCAGTGCTTCATCGTAGGAATAGTATGCTTGGCTGATGTGCACTAAACATAGTACTTACCCAAAGGCCAAAAATGTTCAATTGTGGTTCTATTAGATTATGTAATTGTCCTCCGCTTGATATTTGGGTTTCCATGAGCTTTCTGGCAAACTGTAGCTCAGATCTCATGCAAGTTTACGTAATCTATATAAATAAATTCAATAATAATAATAAAATAAAGTTTTCTTAAAGAATAGTTTTCTTTATGCTACCCTGCCAAATTTAGCTATTGTTGTACCATGAACCTTTTCTCACATCTGTAACGCTGTTAGAGTTGTCATTTTCCACTTGGTGGCCTTCCTAACAAGTGCCAATTTCACACGCATGCTCCATTTTGGATGACGGCCTGTCATAGACAATGTTCCTTGATCTTCGTGATGAAGCCCTTGTTATCAGACTGTTTGGGCCTTTCATGGACACATTTATTTGTTTTGAAATCATGATGGGACCTCTAAAGGCAACTTATTACACAAGGGTTAAATTAGGGGTGTCCTAGCAAAAGGCTTGAATACCAGTGTAATCAATTAGTGTCTGTTGTTATTTGTAATTAAGAGAAATATTTAAAGTTTTTATTTTATTTAGAGTATGTTGTGTTGACCAGAGGGCTGCCTGTCAGATGCAAGAAAATTTTTTAAAAAAGTCAAAGGGATGAATATGGTTAATAGCTACTGTATATATGACCATTATAGTCATTGTACAACTGCAACAATTGCCTAGAAAGCTGTTTAGAGGAACGAAATGTAGACAGGGTGGATGTGATTGGTGAATGGCTGAAATAATCGACCAATCACAGTGCTGGGAGCAGTCTACCGGGTACGACGCTTTTTGACACAGCTGAACTTCATCTTCAGCACATCGGGAGTAAGTTTTAAGGGTCTGTATAGTGAAGTCACCAGAGATGTCGCGGTCATTGCATTGTTTTGTAGCTTCCAGAACAAGATCTACATTTTTATAGAAATCACTAGTATATATTATATTTTGCACAGTAGTCACTAGAATGCTCTCCATGTTGGTTACTGGAATGCTCCCTGAATTGTATGTCAGTCACTAGAATGCTCACTGCATTGTATGTTGCTCACTAGAATGCTCTCTGCGTTGTATGTGGGCCACCAGAATGCTCTCTGCGTTGTATGTAGGCCACTAGAATGCTCTCTGCGTTGTATGTGGGCAACTAGAAGGCTCTATGCGTTGTATGTGGGCCACTAGAATGCTCTCTGCATTGTATGTGGGCAACTAGAAGGCTTTATGCTTTGCATGTGAGCCACTAGAATGCTCTCTGCGTTGTATGGCGGCCACTAGAATGCTCTTTGTGTTGTATAGCGGTCACTAGAATGCTCTCTGCATTGTGTGGTGGCCACTAGAATGCTCTCTGCGTTGTATGGAGGCCACTAGAATGCTCTCTGCATTGTATGGCGGCCACTAGAATGCTCTCTGCGTTGTATGACGGCCACTAGAATGGGCTCTGAATGAAATACAGTTCAGATAGGGCTATGGGGTATTTAATTGTATAGTAGCTGTTTGACTTAAATGAGTTTCACATTTTATCATAGCCCATATAAAACCACACTCACGTTTGAAAAAGAAATGCCCACACGATGTAGCCAGCTCCCATTTCCCCATAGCAGTGCACTCTACATCTTTCTGGGTTACTGACCTGCAAATATTGTCAGAGCGACAAGCAAAAGAATTTTGTTTATAATACTAGGGATCCCTTTAGTTCGTATTAAAGTGTACTAATCGCTTGTGGACAGTGGGGGGGGGGCTATTTTAGGGGCTGAACCAAAACTTTTATGACCATGCAGCCTATCAATTTGCATCAATGGGGACTGGTGACACCACTGAGGCACGAGGCACGTTCTGCCTCTTGCCTTAATGATGTCACTGCCACCTGGTGAACGGATAAACTGAATATTGACTCCGTCCACAAAATGGCTACCTCCGCTCTGCGCAGGTGACAGGTATCTATTAAACATCTGCGGCTCTGGCGAGAAGCTTTGACAAATAAAAGAAATTGAAGTGTTTGACATTTATCTATTTGAACTTGTAGGTAAAAGAGAGAAAAAAAATGTCTGTGGAGGAGGAACGGTCATTAATCATGGCAGTATAATGAGTGTCAGGAGCTCAAGGTTAAAAGTGTAACTTTACATAGTGAGGTGGTAAGAGACAAGTGCATCTTACCATGAGATGTTTGTATACCTTGCAGGAGGATTAGAACAGGAGGGAAGGAAAGAATCATGTGTTGCCTGTGATTTATTTTCGGACTGCAGGGAGCTTTTATGTTTTTTTTTATTCTTTGTAAACGTTCTTATGTCATGAAACGCAGCTTACGGTGTATTTAAACTATGCAAAGTGTTATACACCATTAAACATTAAAGCTGTCGGCTTTTCTTCCAAGTTCAGAGATGGTTTTTAATTATTTCCGAAGTTCTTGACTTTTCTAACCAGCAGCTTCCTCTTAACCCCATCTAGTAGAAAAATGGAGGGTGCCTTGAAGAGATATAGATAGATATTAAACTCTGTATATTCTTAGTATCTCAATCACCCCCAGTTGTAATAATTTGTCATATTTTTTTTATTATACTTTTTCTTGGATATGTTTTATTCACAGAAATCTGCCTGAATGTACTCACAAGCCCCTATTGCATTCAACCTAAGCCAGACGTTTGTGCCCTCTGTATTGAGACGAATTCATGAGAACAATCATCTGTGTCCTCATTCATTCTAAATATTCCACAGTGGGATCTCTAATTAAAGATAAAAGGTTTAGTAGATTTTTAGATCCTTGAAAATGTTCTTAAGAGTTAAAATGTGAATCTAAGGAGATATCTGCTCTGAGGGAGTGTGTTAAAAATAAACTCTTTAACTTCAATTTCTGGTTCCTTGTCCGGCTAGACAGAATTCAGACATCTATAGCTGCCAACTGCTCTTAATTTCCAGGAATAGTCCCAGGTTTTAAAGAATTGCTCTTGCGCAGAGGCATAAAACTCAGTCGCCTGTCCACATAGAAAGTGTGGTGGGTTAGGAGACGCGCTACTGAGTATTAGGCCCCCGTAGCCGCGGGATCAGCAGAGTCGGCTCCCCCTGATCGCTGGAGGTCCTCCGGTAGTAGATCCATCACCATCCCTGGGATTGTATCTGTATCTGGTCAATATGGAATATTACTGCACAATATAATTCTGTTATTTTGTATACTGAATTCTAGTCTCACTGTCCATTCTTATTCTCTTGGCTTTATAGCATCACATTTATTGAATAGGAGAATTGAAAATGCAAATAAATAACATTATAACCAAGTTCAATAAACCTGTTGTGAGATGGATTATAGTTCTGCAATGTCTACTAGAGCGTGCCACACATGACGTTCTGAGCAGGGGCAAACGCAGGATTTGTAGAGGGGGGGTTTCCACACCACGCCAGCAGTGGGCGTGACCAGCATGCATGGGGGCGTGGCTATAATATTAGACAGTGCTTGTCTGCTCTCCAACTCTTCCTATCCCAATAATGTACATGGGCAATGCTGCGTGCACTACTGTTAGGTGCATGCAGCTCTCCCTTTTCAAGCAGAGCCGTGTGAAGCGGGGGCAGGTTCCAGCCACCTCAATTATACAGTGCCCAGGCTTGGAGGGGGTGTTCCAGGCACTAGGAACCCCCCCCCCCTCAGTTTGCCTATGCTGAGGTACACTTGCTCAGCACCCTGACATGTTGGTGGCTACAGGTAATCGTCTAGTGATGGGAATTTTGCATGGGTCTTCGGATAAAGATGGAATATAATTAATTTGCTTAGTCTGTACCTCTGGATCTTCCGAAACTTGCTGTACTACTGCTGCTGATTGGTAAGCCAAGCTCCGGCAGCAGAGATCGGCAAGCTGCGGATCTTTTGCTGCTGTGGAACTACAAGTTCCAGCTTGCCCTGCCGACCAAAGTAGCCTAACTGTAGCCTAAGGTATTAGTACTCAAGCTAACAAATCAGTAGAGCCTGTCAAGCAGCCAGCAAGTTCTGACCGTCTTGCGGAGCATGCTGGTACTTGTAGTTACACCACAACTGAAACTGCTAACTCTAGCAGACACACACAGATGTTAATAAAGATTCCAAATTGGAACTTTAATCTGGAAACCGCGGTATAAACTGCGGCTTCAGTCTATACAGCTACAAGAACAAGGGAGATCAGCAAAGTGGTTTTTCTTTTATTAATTATTAATATCAGTTGTTATCCAGATCCCCACCAGCAGCATGAATAATTATACTGTATACAGCGCAGTCTTTCATCTACGGCGGATCTTCATTTTCACCTTCCGTCCACCTGACACACAGTTACACAATGACTATGTTAATCACTTAGAGAGATAAAAGAGAAGGTGCTGTAACTTTACACGTTGCCTCCCTGAAAGGCCCGAGCTCTATTTTGTCGCTGACAACAATACAAACTGCTGTAAGGATCTAACCGGGGAAAAGGGATGAATTGAGAGCTCCGGCCGCTGAATGGGACGGGAGAGCAAGTTCTTTTCTTTTCTAAACACTACAACTTGCTCAGCATAAGCTGCATGTGGAAAGAAAGGTCACAGCAAGGCTACCGAGCGAGTCACCATTCTTTCAGATCAATAAGAAACTCAAGACCTGCTTGTGAAGAGGGAGAATGCCCGGCTCGCTATAAAATTACTGTTCAGGCTTTCCATTCAGCAGCCACTGTTCTCTCACAACGCTGGGGGAGATCTTGTCGTGCAGGGGAACTTTCCAAACCCATATTGTGTTTTAATACAACATTTAAAGGGGCACTCCAGCTTCAATCTAGTTTCTCTCCCAGACAGGCAGGGTTATGCCTATTGTCCCATAGCTGACATTGGGTAGCCTCCTGGATGTCCCATTCATTTCTGAAAAGAGCAAAGAGTGGCCCTCTTCTGAGCACTATCGGGGCACATAGGGGGCCTCGGGTGTGCTGTGGGGGACTGGGGGGTTTGTTGGGGCCTCTTTTGAGCACTCTCGGGGCACATAAGGGGCCTCGGGTCTGCTGTGGGGGACTGGGGGGTTGTTTGGGCCTCTTCTGAGCACTCTCGGGGCACATAGGGGGCCTCGGATGTGCTGTGGGGGACTGGGGGGTTGTTGGGGCCTCTTCTGAGCACTCTCGGGGCACATAGGGGGCCTCGGGTCTGCTGTGGGGGACTAGGGTTGGTGGGGCTTCTTCTGAGCACTATCGGGGCACATAGGGGGCCTCGGGTGTGCTGTGGGGGACTGGGGGGTTGTTGGGGGCCTCTTCTGAGCACTCTCGGGGCACATAGGGGGTCTCGGGTCTGCTGTGAGGGACTGGGGGTTTGTTGGGGCCTCTTTTGAGCACTCTCGGGGCACATAGGGGACCTCGGAAGTGCTGTGGGGGACTGGGGGGTTGTTGGGGGCCTCTTCTGAGCACTCTCGGGGCACATAGGGGGCCTCGGGTCTGCTGTGAGGGACTGGGGGTTTGTTGGGGCCTCTTTTGAGCACTCTCGGGGCACATAGGGGGCCTCGGATGTGCTGTGGGGGACTGGGGGTTGTTGGGGCCTCCTCTGAGCACTCTCGGGGCACATAGGGGGTCTCGGGTCTGCTGTGAGGGACTGGGGGTTTGTTGGGGCCTCTTTTGAGCACTCTCGGGGCACATAGGGGACCTCGGAAGTGCTGTGGGGGACTGGGGGGTTGTTGGGGGCCTCTTCTGAGCACTCTCGGGGCACATAGGGGGCCTCGGGTCTGCTGTGAGGGACTGGGGGTTTGTTGGGGCCTCTTTTGAGCACTCTCGGGGCACATAGGGGGCCTCGGATGTGCTGTGGGGGACTGGGGGGTTGTTGGGGCCTCCTCTGAGCACTCTCGGGGCACATAGGGGGCCTTGGGTCTGCTGTGGGGGATTAGGGGGTTGTTGGGGCTTCTTCTGAGCACTCTTGGGCACATAGGGCGCCTTGGGTGTGCTGTGGGGGACTGGGGGGTTGTTGGGGCCTCGGAGAGGATTGGGGACCTAGCAAAACCTCACTTCTGGGCTCCACAGAGGCTGCACCAACTTCACCTACAGTTGTTCCGCCTCCGCTTATTGGATACAGGGCCAGCTTTCTCCAACGGTGGAGTTACCTGTAGTGATTGGCGGAACTACCACCGGTGCGGGGCCCAGAGGTGAGTGGGCCCACCAATGCCTTGCGGGGCTCAGTGAGGTCTTGCTCTGGGCTATCATCCAGATATTGAATGTAACGGACTTCAAGTTTCAAGGGTGAGTTTCTCCCAAGCCACTGGTGTTCCGAGCAGGGCTGCCGAGAGGGATCTTTGCCCCATTTTCCCTCCTGTGTCATCCTTTTCCCCTCTGTTACCCCTCCCTCACCAATACAACTTACCAGGCTCTTGCCAGCGCTGCCTTTGCCCTGGACCTGTGGGTGACATCAGCCACAGGGCACCGGCCCACCACTCAATCCCGTGAGACCGCCACTTAACTGGTAGCCAACAAAGCAGCTTCGGACAGTCCAGCAGCAGCTAACCCACTCCCACCCCCAACCACCAGCAGCACTGCTCTGCCCCACCTGACACGCTCTCCACTCATCCCACTTCTAGATAAACAAGTACGAGTGGATGCTTGAACGACCAGGTTGAAATATCCATCCCTCAATTGATTTTTTTAAAAAAAAATTTAGGTCCATCTGTGATGATATATACTATATAATGATACAATACACAAGGGACGTTAAACTATATATAAACACCTGTCTGTAATATCTGTATAACCAGAGAGCTCTGATGTCAACACTTAGGACAACCTGCGTATCATAGCGGATAACGGAATTCCTACTGTCAGTTCTTAGATGTTGCCTCTGATTTCTGTGACCCGTCTAAGACTGGATACACACTGCAGTAACTGTCCCCCGATGTGATATCGTTAATGATTTTACCAACGACTGAAAGTCCTGATCAGCAGCCGATTCCTGTGTACACACTATATATAAGTTTTACACGATTTACCGGCAGATCTGTGCTCTTCATCTGTCATAACCATCGGCTGAAAAGATGGTGACTCTGCAGAGTGCATTGGATCTGGTCCTGATTGCGTACACACTGCAGGATTTGCCTGATTTCGTCCCATCGTTGAACAAGACTTTTTGTCTGGTTTAAAAATCAAATCAAACGATACAATGAGCTTTGTAACGATAAGCGTTCATTGTTGGAGCGTACACTGATGTGATATCGGCCCGAACGGTCGTTTATCGTGTGATTGGCCCGATAATCAGGTGAACCTGTAGTGTGTGCCCAGACGTAAAGCATTACACCACCATCCTTCTCTATTAGCTTGGTCACAGAACTCTCTGTTGACTTCTAATACCCATAAAATGTACCGTAGGGTGTGCATTATACTGTATATAACAGCCATACACTAAGCACTTATAAGTTACCATGCAGCTGTCATTACATAGTGTAGGAAATTCTATAAAACTAAGCTTATTTATAGACTCCGTGTATGTCCCCTTTAAGTGTTTAATGCAATTACCAGCCAATCTCTGTAAGAGATTTTATTCAAGTGCAGGATTAATATTTACTGAAGGAGGAGGCAGAGTCATCTATATTGGAAATAGTGGGCATTGTTTCTTCCTTTCTTCTAGCTGTGCTGGGACTGGGGTTTATCAGGTGATTAAAAGATTACGGCCTGAAAAGAAAGATTTAGCTTAAAAAAACATGTCTTACAGAGCACACACTATCCACACCTGACTACCGTGACGTGTGTGCAGGTTAGTTACAGATATCACACAAATAGACACACATCTATACGTTATGCACATGTATCTGGGCTATTAAAAAGACAATGCAATGTACAATACAGGACTTTGAACGCCTTGCTTTAATGACTGGCCTATATAAACTAAACAGGTTCGCTGGCTTAGAAGTGTCAGACTGTAAATTACCTAAATGTAATCAGCCACAGAATTTGTGTAATGTACAGCTGTCCGTAATTAAAGAGAAAAATTAGCGATATTAATAAGTAGCAGCTTGTTTTCTTAATGCTCGTTGAAACATATGAGCAAGATACAATGAAATGAGAACCATCATTAGGAATTGGCTTTATAATAGCAAATATTTAAACGGTGGACATCAGTATATTTTGAAGTGTTTATATTTCACTAAATCTTCCCAGTGTATAATCTGCCGCATCCCATCTCTAGATTGTAAGCTCTTAGGGGCAGGATACTCTTTCCTCGTGATTCCATGCCTGCACCATCCTTTCCATCTGCACATATATCTTCTGCTGGGTCTCCTAGTCTCTGCCTATAACGTCTCGGTACTCATTTGTTGCCCCCATGTTCTTGGGCACAGGCCCCTTTACGCTGGTATGCTCCCTGTTATGACCCCGTCAATCCTTACTTTCTCTGAGGAACCTTATAAATAAATTATAATAATAATCCCTTTGCTAAAAGCAGCTATAATTAATTATCTGTCCAGAAAAATGGTGCTTCTCTATCTTGCATCACTCTGGGCAGTGGTCAGCTGGCTTTGCCTTAAAAAAAAAATCAAAAAAAAAATCGTGGCTTCGCCAAATGTGTCCAGGGAGTAAATGTATTATCCTGCGCTTCTTGCAAATTGCCGATATTCGGTGACTTATCCAAGCAAATTCAAAACTGCAATGTGTTTTTAAAGTTAAGTTTTCAAATCCGGAATTTTCGAAAGTACGTCAATGTCATGTAGCTGATTGCAATATATTGTCTTCTCTTTTCTCACCATTGTAATCTCAACCAGTCTCCATGCAGTATTGCTAAGTAGGTTTAAAAACAGGAAGTCTAGCGTGGATACCTACCATTAATTTCATTTAGAAATTGGGGACCATTTAGGCCACACCCTGATCCACTTGCCACACCCATTTCCAATGAAATCACACCAATTTTCTGACCGGGAACAGTAATTTTGGCTGCCCATAATTGCGCCTATCCTGTGAAAATTGGGACTGTTGGCTGTCTGTTCTGGGAAACAGTAAAAAAATATATGCTTCCAAGTATATAGTCTATTTTTCAAATATCTTCAGGTCTAATCAGTTTTTGAGTCCTTTGACTACATACTGCAATTGTGAATACTGATTGGGGTTCCTTATTTAGGATCATTCATAGTTGTACTTTTTTGTGTAATATCAAGAGATCTAAAGGCTGCTTATACACAAACTATACTTTTTATTAAAATTAAATGTTGTTTTTTTCTTTAAATGCTTCCAATGATGAATTCCCTTGACAGGCAACGGTTGGGCGTCCATTAATATCATGTCATCGGACAACAGAACTAGCTTGTTCTAAGTATTGTGGTGAACGGGGGAGGAGTTATTAAACAAAGTTGGAATTTAGGCATTTACCAGATTTTAACTTAAAACACATGAAGCTCGCAAACAATGTATACGTTTCGAAGTGTTTAGAAATGTGTGTTAACATCATATAAACAGTGTGAAAGCTTTCTTAGCGGATCGGAAATAAAGAGAAAGGAGTCGAGTTTATTTTTTTTTCGCTTGCGTCCTGAAAATGCGATGCCACGCTAAGTGCACATCAAACCGCATAATCTCTCAGCTCTTTCTTTCATTGACAGTTTATCTAGACTGGTAAAGAAAAGAGGATAAGATTACCATTTAAATGGAGCGTTTGTGATCTGTCTATGTAAAGTAATCAAATTCAGCTTCCACTACAGCTGAAGAATGCTAACTTATAAACTGTTTTTCTATATGAGTCACATGGCATTACTGTCACACTGACCTCGGCTCGCTCGCCCACCCCGGCAGATGTTTAGGGCTGCACAGCCTTTAGCGGCCGTTTTAGACGCCAAACTTCGAAGGAACATTTCTAATCTCTCTGTTATAAACTCAGAAGGCGCACAACACTATTTGAGGAGCTAGAGAACATAAACCTATTCAGAATGGCATCCGGATTTAGGGCTATTTACGTGCAAAATGGAAATATAATGTATATGAACTTAACCAAAGTTATCAGAGCTGTTTGTAGCCACCGGTACATCGAGCGTGAATCCTGGCCTGGCCAAAATGTAAATTTGGCCAGACCAAGCCATCGTTTATTATTTGTTTGCGAAGTGCCAAAATATACGACCTTGCTGGACATAAAAGCAAAAATGGAAACAGCCAGGAAGATGCTAACTATACATAGGCCAAGTAGCCAGAAGCTTCCCATAATTCACCATACACATGTGGTCGAATCTGTACTAAAGGGTCATTACGCCAGTGTGTTACCAATTCATGCGGTTGAATGATAAACGCATACAGACAGATGGCGTTATCTTTAGACCGCATTTACCGTCTGTCCCGTTTATCGTCTTATTATTATTATTTGTATTATTGTGAACCTTTTATAGTGCGTCACATGAGGTCCACAGCACCGTACAGAGGGAAAACAAGACAGTGCATGGTATAACGGTACAATACAGTAAACACCACTACCACTCTCAACATAACTACTGGGGTGTAAGGGGTATAGTCAGCACAGACTAAAACTTGTGCCCATTAATGTCTGATAGATCCCATTTAGCATCAGTGGCTTGTTTGGGGCAGTAGGTGGTATGATTTGCAGTCTGTTGGGTCTAGAATGTAAGCTCTCACAAACACGGTCCTCTCTACCCGATGTTTTATGTCTGTCTACCTTGTCAGGGGCAAACGCAGGATTTGTAGAGGGGGGGGTTTCCACACCATGCCGCCAGTGGGCGTGACCAGCATGCATGGGGGTGTGGCTATAATTTTAGAGAGTGCTTGGCTGCTCTCCAACTCTACCTATGCCCATAATATACATGGGCAATGCTGCGTGCACTACTGTTAGGTGCACACAGCTCTCCCTTTTCAAGCAGAGCCGCGTGAAGCAGGGGCAGGGTCCAGCCACCTCAATTATACAGTGCCCCAGGCTTGAAGTGGGTTTTACAGGCACTCACTAGAAAACCCCCCTCGGTTTGCCTATGCTGATACGTTCCCGATGTCATGCTGAATTTTTGTTGCTGTTTGTTTACTCTCACACCTGAATTTCATACCTGTATCCATGCTAGCGGTACCTGTTGACTCATGATTATCCATGTATGTGTTGTTTTTCATTGTATTATGCTTATTGTATTCATGTATGTCATACGTGGTGGGGAATTTAGATTGCAAGCTCCCATGGGGCAGGGACTGATGTGAATGCCTACAGAGTCTCTGCACAGCGCTGTGTATTATTTAGCGCTATATAAAGAAATAAAGTGAAGGTGAATTATACAGCGCATGAAACTATGGTGGTCTTTCAGAACAGCAAAACTGTGGACTCTGTTGCCGCTGAGCAGAAACACTAAACCTAATGAGGGTAAATGATTTTATTTAAAGGAGTAGATATTGAATTTTGTAATATAACATTAAAATATATTGATCACATTTGTACGCATGATGCATCGGCTTAATCAATATATCCATTAAAGTGATTGGAAATTGTGAATATCCTCATCTATGTTTAAGATGAGGGTCGAATCAAACCGATAGAACAAGACCTTGAAATGTCACTTTGTAGTGGTCGGTTACGTTTTTCCTTGAGAACCGCTGACTGCGAAAACAGATCAGGTTTGTTGGTTGAAGTAACTGAAAAGAAATAAAAGAAATCTGTCCGATATCACAAGCTCCAAATTTTAAGCATTGTTTAGGAGACATATTTACTAAACTGCGGGTTTGAAAAGTGGAGATGTTGCCTATAGCAACCAATCAGATTCTAGCTGTCATTTTGTAGAATGTTCTAAATTAATCACAGCTAGAATCTGATTGGTTGCTATAGGCAACATCTCCACTTTTTTGAAACCCTCCGTTTAGCAAGTATACCCCCACTGATGCTTTAGAAGCAGGCTAAACTATATCTGATTAATTGATTGTGCTGCATTATTGCAGTGAAAAGAAAAAAATTGCTTAAAAACCTGGTTGATGTTTGTAAAGTACTGTGTGATGCATCGCTCTAAATTGGAGAACAAAGAACGCATTCTTTGTCATGGAGAAAGGTGTTCGGAAACCGCTTTAATAAATAGGCTTCATAGTCTCTCGTATTGTTGATACAATAATTGAGCTGCTTTAAAAAAAAATATGGAATTGTAATTCTGCGAAAAAATACAGCTGTCAATTGTCCTTTTACGTGTATGTTAGGGAACATTGCTAATTATGCTAATGCTATTTTTTTTTTTATTATGCTAATAAATGCTAATTATTATATTTAATTTTTAATGTAAGCTTCATGTCGTTCGCAAATTCGGAGCAAGACTAATTATCTCTGTAATCTACGACAACTTATTTCATTTGAGGAGAGGATTCCAAGTAACAATATTCTTCTTTCTTCTTAGCTGCCTGATTCGGAAGTGACGTCACAAGATGGCTGCCTAAGAAAGGTAGGAAGTAAAGGTTTTATTACATACTATATCAACTGATGACATATCAGCGTTGCACTGATAGAGATACAGATGTTTTCATTTTGTTTTATGTTCACAAGAACTACGCTGTTTCTATGGGGCCAGTGCAACATTGCGTCAGGACGCGCATATTGCTATTACGGTAACGAATCTCCGCTCATTTTTCTCCTCTTGGCACTGAATTGAATCTCCCCTCCTATATTGGGAAATCTAAACTTATGACTAAAGGTGGTAGCCATTTCGTGAGCTGAATTGGTGAGGCAATTCATGAAAGCACACAGCGGAGGCGGCCATTTTGTGAGCTGAACCAATATCCAAATGCAGCCTAGAAATATGACAGGAACTGGTGACATCACTATGGTCACGCCACACCTCAGTGATGCCACAAATTCCTCGTGAATTGATGAGGGCTGAATAGACGTTTCATGAATGTTTGTTCAGGCTCCAAAAAAATGGCGGCCTCCAGTGTGCACAAGTTAAGGGCTCTATGTTTATAAGTAAATGCAGCCAAACAATATTATTCTATAATAGCTCAATCGATATTTCCGTTGAAACAGCTCTCCAGGAAGTCCTGTGTTTTTAAAGTTATATTCTAGGTGAATCCACAGGTGAAATAAGCAGATCTGTTAGGATGAGTCCACAAAATTCAGAAATATGGACAATACACCGACAAGCTTCCAACCCTAGACTCTACAGGAGCCTCAGACTGTCTTATTCTAAGGCCTGAATTGTAAATAGTTTAGAAATGACATCACCTAGCAGACATGCGGTGCTAGTCAAGTGGAACTGTAACGTGCTTAAAATACATTTGGGTTCCTATAGCAATCATTAAATGAGTACAGATTGATGTCTCCCGATATGCACATGATGTCGTTTTTATTTCTTAATGCAAAGTTATGTAAACTCTAAAAATGAATGTTATGTTATTACTTTGAATGTTCACGTGTAATTTCGCAGTGGTGACCTTTCTTTTCCTTTCAAATGTAGTTTTTTCTCCAATTTCTTTCTTTGCCCGTAAAACATATCTGATATTAATGAAAATGAGTTCTGTGGCATTCCGCCTTGGGTCAGATAGAGGCGCCCCTCTCTGCTTTTTCAAATGACTTTAATAACATCACGGCCGTGAGTTTGGATACAAAGAACAAACCTATACTAGGGAAACGTGCAGTGACCAACTAGTGACCTCTCCCAAGTCACCAATGTCTATGGGGATGAACTTTTTACCTTTTTCTCTGCACATAACTCACTCTCTGCGCCGTCTGCCACTCGGTGAGATCTTTTTGTGCCATCGGACACGTCGACAAGGTGGCAGATTCCCATAATCGCACAACGCAATTATTTAGGGGTTCCGAAGCTTTGGGTTTCATTCAGCCATTTAATTGCTTTTACGTGCGCGTAATTATTGCATGGTGTCAACAGCGTTTAAATACATTGTCAATATAATTCTGCACTAAATTTTGCGACTTCCTACAAGCACCTCAATTAAAAAAAGTTTGGAGGGTGCGATACTATAAAAAATGAGTAGTTATTATGCTCTTAGGGGGATCGGTGGTCCCAGGCTGTACTCTGATCTAAAACCGCATTGTATAATGGTTGTCCGGCTTTACGAGGTCATAAATTAATTTAGAGATGGGCTAGACGTTTTAATAGCTGGGGGTCGAGGAGGTCACAGAAGTAAGGTAAAGAGTTCAAGTACGGAAGGGGAGTAATTGTCTTGCATCAGCTTAATTGAAGGACCCCACATGGTATTTATCCGTATGGGTAGTTCAATGAATTTCTTTTATGATTGGAAGTAGCTAGTTTGTTGAAAAGCAACTAAAAGATTGAACGTATTTCTTATCACATGTCCCTCTTCATTGCTTTATCCCTCTTTTTATATTCCAGTTAGTCATTTTGTAGCACTCAGTCTTTCTGTCCGGACCCTCTCACAATCACCACTCATACTTGGACCTCCCCTCCTGGATCTTCTGGACTGGAGGTCCAAAAAAGTAGCACGGTGCATCATGTGACACTTGTGTGAGCCACTCCTTCTATTTACCAGTTAGCTGTTTTTTTTTCAGGCTTGGCAGGAAGTACTTTTTGTCCTTTAAGACAAAAGCCGTCCCAAACTCTAGGACTTTTTATATGACAAGCTGATTGGCTGCGATTTGCAGTTTTTATGGGATCTAAAATGATTACCGATCGCGACAAAAATCTGGATTTTTCAGCTGGTGATCGGGACTGGAAGAAAATCTGGTCGGACAGTCTGGTGGTCTACAGTCATCCATTCATGTTGTTCAGACTTTCTGTTACCTTTGCGCGTATTCAAGCAGTAAATATTATTTCTACGTATTGTCGGTGCCCGATTAGGGATGACTATCAGCGTTACAGAATCATTCTGTAACGCTGATCCTAGTAGAAGGGTCCAGTCCCCCCTTTGTCAGTCATAAGCAGCAATTTCTGAAAGGAGGGTTAAAGCATTATGAGTTGTCTGATGATCTCCCAAACACGCAATGGAATCGGTCAACCTGATTCAAGGTCAGATTTTTATCTGCAACAATAAGGGCACAGGCAATACAATGCTCTGGTAGTTTGGTAAAAGATAGCCAAATTGGCCAATCAAATCTAGACGTTTTGAGTATTTCAAAAAAACAAACCGCTATGAGATGTGTGTTGTATTTAAATTTTAAGTTTTTAAAAATAACTTTTTAAATGTCTTGGTAGATGTTGAAAGGCACATGGGAAGTTTTGAGACCCAATTTTATGTTTCATCTTGTTCTCTCGGATACAAGTGGGCTGTGGAGCTTAGAAGACCGGTGGTCAGTGTACTCTCCCTATCGCTGTCTTTAATGGGAGATAAATTGCATTTAATTCTCGAGCTGATTGAGAGATCCACTTCTCCTGAATCATCCTATTGTGATCTATGTATTAATGCTGCCTCCAATCCTAGAGCTGAGGGACCCCCAATAAAATTGCTATTTAGTGTCTCGTTCTCGTACAGCCTAATAGAAGGGAGTTGTTCTATTTGTGTAATTACTGAAAGCAGGCGGACATTGCTCACCCCAAACCCCTCCCACCACGGCCAGTCACATGACCTGGCTCGCCACCAGCCGATCAGGTGACCTATTAGGCAAAGTCCTTTGCACTTCCCCTTTTATTAGTCTTGTTGCTAAGTGCAGGGAGCAGTGTTGGCGGGTGTGTGGGGGGGGGGGGG